>NC_069389.1:2848166-2895346 GCF_027475565.1 Acinonyx jubatus
TCTGCTGTTACAATGGGAATGGCCATTCCCTAGAAGTTCCCGTGTCTACTGCTGTTTGAAACTTAATGGAATGGCACGCTCTAGATCTTGCGTCCTGTGTTAACAGCTTCCCCACTGAGCTCACCGTCTGATGGTTTGTCCAAGCGCTACACTGACACCATGGCCCTCTGGGTTGACCATGTCTCAGCCGCTGCCCCATCTTGGATGACGGTGATGCCCCATCTGTAATGACTGTGATCCTACTGTAAGGAAATAGCAATCCTTCTCCTCAGTTTCATGGGTAACGGTGCTGTGATGGTAGGCAGTGCCCCTCAATTGTGACTCAAGGCATTGTAGACTGTCTGTGTATAACTCTCAGTGAGGTGTGCACACTTCTTTCCTTGTGGTAGATAAGATGCATCCTTGGGACGTTTTTTCTTGACCATTGTAGTAAAAATACCCATCGTCCCTTCCGCTGATGGTTTAGACCTTTTTCTCCCTCTCATTTAGACACCTCTGTGGCTTTTCTATTTAAGCCTAATCTGAACGGTCTCTGATGGGATGTTGATCCTATGATAGCCATGCTTTCCGGGGTAGTTGTATGTAAAGTGGATATTTATGTGTTTTTAAAATGAAACACACAGGTTTAGGATACATGCATATGTGCACAGACACACAGGTACAGGGTACACGTGTAATCAATTTATTTAATCATTCAGAAATCCTGTGACACCAAACAGGACCTGAATGGTGATGGACAGAGAAATCCTGTAACACCAAACAGGACCTGAACGGTGATGGACAGAGACGAGATGGGAAAGGAGAACATGTGTATGAATAGAGAAAATGATGTGAAGCAGAAAGAAGGAACATAATCTTCATGCTGTTGATCCTGATTGCATGGGGAAGACCGTGTTCCTGGTTCTCAGTGATGCAGCTACAGGTGCATAAAACAGGAGAGGAGGTTGAGTTGAGTGGACTGTATGAGCCTCAGGAAGCACAACATCAAGGGTTCGGAGGACGTTTAGTTGACCCAGTGCACCAGTCCCACAGGGAACATCACATTCTCCATCCCCACGATATGGGGGGGACCCACTGGAATTTTTTCAGGGATGTGTGTGTGATGGGACTTTTCATAATCAGGATCCCTTCCAACACTTTGATGATTTCAGAATGAATGTTCATGGGGATGGCGCATCAAACATGATTTTACAGGATCTTTGATGGAGTTACACTCTGGTCTTCCGATTGCAAACGCTCTCTGGCCTCAGGACATTATATTCAGCATGAAAGCTACTATTTCTGTTTGACCTTTCTTTCGCCCCTTTCTCCCAACAACAGTGACAAATGGCATGTGTTAGCCTAGAGCACGGTCGTAATTTGAGGCTCGTATTACTTCAAAGGTTTAACAATCACACTTTAAGGAAATCACGTTCTGCCGGAAAATACACGTTGAACGCTTGTGTCATTGGCGTGGTGGGAGGGCCTCGGAGGTGGCTGTTGCAATTATGCAGAACTAAACACGGGATGAGCGGGAATAGTGCACATGGAGTGGTGACGCATTCGGACAACCCTCAAGTCAGAACTGACTGGAAAACTCACTATTTTTCCTGTCATCCCCACCAGCGTCTGGCTCTCCTGCTTCTCTCCGAATGGCTGTCACTGGCGTGATTCTTGAGAAATAATGCTTTATCCCCAAACTGCTTTTTAGCATTAATCACCTCAACTGGTTTGCAGTCTCGGGGTAAAAGAAGTAGCCTCATGTAGCATAAAAAAGCTCTCTAGTGACATAATTACTGAGTTGACATAGTGGCAGTGATAACACGTCATTCTTACTTACAGTGTTCAGGATGGGTTGGTCCGTTCTCATTTTTAGGACACTTCTCTGGGGAAAGACAAATACAAAAGGTGAATAAAGGAGCAACCCATCATGGCCATGTCCCAATATTTGTAAGGATTTCTTCTTTTAAATAATGGGTTTTATGAAAGATAATGCATGGAAGAGAAAATGTAAAATGAATCAGTTTTTTTTTTCCAGATAGCATATTTACAGGTCAGGTGAGAGATATGTTCAGGGAAAAAAAAAAAAAAAATATATATATATATATATATATATATACACACACATATATATATAGAGAGAGAGAGAGAGGCACATTACCAGTTTTGCTGATATCTATAAGATTTTCTTCGGGAATATTGTTTTGTCGCATCAACTCCCTGAACTTTGCAAAGTCGTTGTCATCAGGATGAAGTCTTTTGCCTGAAAATCACCGTGCATAAAGCAGAAATTGCCCATTAGAACCCCTAAGAATTTCTGAATGCAGAATGAGGAGAATGAATGGGGAAATCAAGTCTTTAACTCAGTCTCCAACAGTTGCCACTGACTTTGTCCCAGTGTCAGCTGCCTGACCTAAGTGGGTAGGAGCCGTTCACTGCTGTCCCTGTGTAACCCATGCAGTGCCCAACATGAGCAGCGGGACTCCAGGAAAACAGCAGGAAATCCATGAATTGGGGACCTAATCCATCAAGTATATCCAGCCTACCTCATCTCTGCCTACACCTCAGACTCTGGCTCTGACATGCACCCCTGGTTCTGGGCCCATAGAAAAAGCAAGCACGGTTCTCACCTTCCCAACCATAGCCCTGTCACACAGTAACGGGAGACAGCTTGCTTTTTTATGAAAACCAGAGTTTCCAAATGCCTTTTTCCAACTTGAAACCTAGTATCTCAGAGCTGAAGCACCCCTCTCTAGCCCCTGGGGGTGGAAATCGTTGATGTTCACAATAGTGCATTGAAAGGATTAAACAGGATGAAGGTGTTTTGTTGTTTTTAAGTTTCTGCTCTGAGGCTGAAGAGTCTATTTGAAAAATTGTCATAAAATGAAGGAATTGGGGTCAACCCGAAGATAGCCGTGGCTTGAAATGAGTTCACTTCTTAGCAAATAATTTCTAATCAAACTGATTTTTTTTTTTTGCACAAATGGGAATTATTCTTAAATGTCTTATGATCTGGTACTTCCAGCCTCTACTGATTTCCTCACTGAGAATGCTGATGGTGGAAATATTACCTGCCCAATACGATCGTCAGGATGATATACGTACCAAGCAATGCAAACACTTGTGTAGTGTGTCCTGCTCTGTCCACGTTGGCAGTACGTATTATGAGAGAACCGAGGCTGTCATAACCAATATGGAAAATATTTTGATTCGTATCTGTGAGTGAGACAAAAAATATATATGTAAAATGTATATAAACTATAGCCTTGCCTTAGTGAATATTGGAGATTGGGGATAATTTAGGGGCGTGTGCCTGGACACATTTCCAATGATTACTTGAACTAGAATTCAGGCAGACAAGAGTGGAAATATTACGTAGCCATGACCATCGTCAGGAAGATATACGTACCAAGCAATACAAACGCTTTTGTGGTGTTTCTTTTGGCGTTCATGTTGATTGTGATAGAAGTTGAGGAGGCAGAAAAAAGATTGAAAATATTTTGATTCGTATCTGTGAGTGAGACAAAAAATATATATGTAAAATGTATATAAACTGTAGCCTTGCTTAGTGAACGTATTGGAGATTGGCTCTACCGTGGCCTAATTAGCACATTGGTAACCCCATTCTCATATCGGTCCCTCGGACGATGCAGCGAATGTGAACAGTGCGTATGACATGGAGACAAGGCCCGTAAGGAACTTTCCTTATTGGCCCATTCTTCCGAAATTAAACATTTCACCCCTTCCTGTCTTACTAGAGTGTTTTCTGAAACATGTGTTCCAGTGGAGCCAACATTTTTTGAGCAACACGACTTGTTGTCATATGGCATATTGTCAATACAAGTTTAAAATCTCTTTCTATTTGCCTTATCGCGGCATTGCAGATGATTTCTCTTTAAGACCAAAATGCAGTTGCCCTTTAAAACCCTGCATGACTGCGTGCTGAGTGCCTATCCTACATTGGGCGATCTTCTGAGTCATTAGCGTCCACCCCTTTAATCTAGGTGTACTACCCAACAAATTTCTGGCTGCCATGAACATGTGCATTTTTATTAATACGGTTTTACTTGTGACGATACACACGTTCAGATCCCGCCTGCAGGGGCACCTTCCACTCTGGCTCTGCCCATCCACCCTGGCACATATGCAAGAAAAAGAACAAGCATTGACCAACTTCGCGTCATCACCATACCTCCTAATATCCGTTCTCTCTTCTGCTCTCAACGTACACAATGCCTTATTGGAACCACTCATCAGGATTTCATTTGAAACTGTGCCACTTTGTGTTTCCCATTCAAATAGCCTTAGTCAGCCCCAGCCAGAGACCAAGTGGCAGCTGAAACAACTTCAGAGTTGCATGGACCTAAATCTTGCACAGGCCTGCTCTTAGGTCCATGAGTCTTGGGTTGTGTTGGAACAATTTAAATAAGAGTTTATACATCTCTTCAGATTCTTAGTAACCAAATGTTTTAATGATAATGTTATAAGGAAGGGCTTCGCTTGGATGGCTCAGTCAGTTGAGCATCTAACTTCCGCTCAGGTCATGATCTCGCGGCTCATGAGTTCAAGCCCCACGTCAGGCTCTGTGTTGACAGCTCAGAGCCTGCAGCCTGCTTCGAATTTTGGGTCTCCCTCTCTCTGTGTCCCTCCCCTGCTTGTGCTCGGCTCCCTCCCTCCCTCCCTCTCTCTCTCTCTCTCTCTCTCTCTCTCTCTCTCTCAAAGATAAATAAACATTAACAAATTTTTTTAAATGAAGGGCTTTGCAGGAAATCTCACTAAATAGGTTTATAGAGGTAGTGCAGGTTATGGAAGCAATGAAGTTAAATCTGTCTTCGGAGCCTCCGGGGTGGTTTCAAGGCCACTGCCGGTATTCTGCTTGTCAGTGTGACACCTCACTTTCTCCAGAACAGAGCTGGGTAGGTCACAATTCCTAGTTCCCAAAGAGCTGTTACAGTAAGTGCAGCTCATTCTCCCTTCTCAAGTTGTCCAAATCTAAGTTAGAAGGAGTTACCAAAAGGGAGAAAATTCAAGAAAAGATGATAGAGGACGTTGATGGCTCAGGCAAAGGAAAAAATAATGTAAAGCTAAGAAGAGTGAGAACATAACTTAAAAAATCTACTGGGAACATAAGTTACTGAGGAATATGCATAGGGTCGAATGCCAGGCATATAATTCACTTTGTTTGCATCTATATTTTACTTTTTGCAAAGCCGTTGTGCTGTTTCTTATCTTAGGTGAGGGCTGTAACCACAGACTTCCACATCACAATTTTAATCAGATATTTAGACATTAGGCCATTTAAAATTTGGAGTGTCGTTTAGGGTAATTAGGAAGAGTTTAGAATCTAAGTGTTGGCCGACATCCCCATTGCTTTTAACAGAAGCTGAGGTTACGAACAAATGTGCCTGGTGATTAAAATCACTCCGCTTTCCTTGGATTGTAGGTTAATCTCCCAAGAATGGAATGCAGTAAGATGTTTTAAGATGATGTTTAAAAAAGTATTCTCATAAAGCAAAATGAGATTGATATGTAAACCGAGGATAAACCTATTATATTTAGTTCCTAAGGCCATTTAAATTATCTTGAAACATGCTCATATACTCAAGAACTTTATGAAATAAACATCCTGAGCCCTTAGGAATGACTTAATAATACTCAAAATTGGAAGGGGCCACCAATGTCCTATGACTTAACTGTGCACGACAAGATAAAGTGCTTGGATAGATAATTTAGGGGAGTGTGCCTGGTCACATTTCCAATGATTGGTTGAACTAGAATTCAGGCAGACAAGAGTTCCAGAAAGAAGTGGAGACTAAGATTTTGACCTTAATATCTCAGTCAAATACTTGTACTTACAACCAATATTGATAAACTTGTCACGCCCAATGGTTCCCACGGCAGACTTTTCTGTGCACCGTCCGTTCGTCCTTAAAAACAAAATGTCTTCGAGTGAGTCGATGAAAACAAACTTTGAACCACAATTAACATTCTCTTTGTGTCAATCGCACAAGAATCTGAATGAGGCATCGTTTCAGTGCCTGTAAACAACGTGCCATTTGAAAGAGAAGAAGTAGGTTTTCCACCATCAAAGGTCACCTGCCAAAAATGTCTTTGTCCACACGTGGAATCAGGTAGTTCTAAAGAGTGACTATAAAACAAGTCATATTTAAAGGCAATTAAACATGAAGAAATCTGAATTGTGAGAAAAGAAGGCAAAGAGAACATTCCCTTGCCTTAAAGATTTTCCGGAAAAAGAGAAGGAGAGCCGTCAAGACGGTCCTTGGCGGTTCTGACAACGCGGGCAAAGATTTCTTACATAATATAATAGACAAAAAGCACCCCCTAGGAAAGGAGGAAAAAATGATGGGCTTAATTTAATCAGAACCATAAACTTGTATAAAAACACTACTCAGAAAATTAGACATCAAGTCACATATGCGTGCACACGCACAAACATCCATCCATACACACACGAGCAAATGCATAAATACACATGAGGCGTGTATGTGCTAGATGGAAACTAGATGTGTATTACAAACAGTTATATACGTGTCACATATATAACAAGAGAGTTTGTGTATTCCTGTGTGTGTATATGATAAAAAATGCATATTTGGAAAAACAGGAAGATTGAATACGGCAGAAATCGTAAAAGAGGAAGTAAACCAACTAAAATGGGGCAAATGGTTGAACAGACCCGTCACGAAAGAATGGTGTAGGAAACCGTGCTCAGGTCGATGACTCATCAGAGACACGCAGGTTCAAACCACAGTGAGCTGGTACCTCACATTCACGGGACTGCCTAAAATCAAAAGATGTCAATACCGAGGTTTAGGAAGAATGTGCTGCCGCTAAATATCGGATAGGTTACTGGCAAGAATGCAAAAGGCACCGGCACTTAGGAAACAGCTTGACCCTTTCTGTGGTTAAATACGCTCGTGTGCCGTGATGCAGCAGTTCTGGGCTACCAGAGAAGAGTTGCAAATGAATATGTGTCGGCACAGACATTAGTGCAGAGCCGTTCGTATCCAAGGTGTTCAAGACAACCACAAAGTGGAAACGTTACCCAGGAAGTGGGAAACGTACATATTGGTACATACACGAGGAACTCTGATTGGCAGTGACACGAGTGACTGTTTGCATACGGAGACACGTGGACATACGTTCCAAACCTTATGCGGAGTGAAGACAGCAGAATGAGATGCATCGTGTTTAATTGCAGCGTGTGAAGTTTAATGCGTGTGAAGTTCTGGAAGAGGGAAGGAAAACACGGCATGTCAGGTGTTGCCTGTAGCTACCTGGGGTGAGGGAAATGTATGCATCTTTGGGTGCAGTAGATGTACACATAGGTCCAAGTTCACTGAGCTATGCCTTCACATGGATACCTACCACTGCACGTCCCTTGCGTTTCAGTGAACCTGATTGCAGGGTGGGCGTCCAACGGGAAAGTCTACTAAACACAGACGGACACAGAAATTTGAAAAATGAGAGAAAAAGACCCTGGGGTACTCTTTAAAAAGTTAATGAAAACTGACAGGTATATCTGTTGGAATCGGATGTGTGTGTAATTTGGTAATATGTGTATAATCGATTATATATTATATAGAACATATAACCAACTACGTATTTTGTATACAATCAATTATATAATTATAGAACATTGCATATCTTTTACATATATGTATGTATATAATTACATAATTAGATAACGTTACATGTATATTACCTACGATGTATGTATATATGCAATGTCATATAATTATTGTATATAGCATATAATCAACTATATATTTTATATACAGTTATATAATCAATTATATAATTATATAACATTACATATCTATTACATATATGTATCTACATAAGCACACAATCATATAAGGTTACATGTATATTACATATAATGTATGTATATATGCAATGTTATATGATTATTGCATATAACATATAACCAACTATATGTCTTATATACAATCAATTATATTATTAATTGTATATTGTATTCCATTACATATCTGTTACATCTATGTACCTAATTACATAATTATATAACGTTACACATATATTACATATAATTATGTATATATGCGATGTTATATAATTATTGTATATAATATCCTGCAGTTTTATCCATTACTGACTTCGTAGAGCCTTCGAGTGTTATTTATGGAATGCTCACTATATTGCAGGCGTATACCTACATTATTATTATTATATATTATTCCATATTATAATTGTGTAAGATTTCATATTATATATATAACATGTTATGTAATTTAATACACAATTATATTTATATATTTATAAACCAGTCTCTCCAGACACAACCCTTTCTTTTCCTTCATGTCAGTCTCTTTTTATTTCTCATTCTTCAAAGTATGTGCCTGTGTTTATGTGTGTGTGAGCAGTGGAGACTGGAAGATTCTTGCCTTCTACCTATAGCTTTAGAAATGAGGTCTTCAGAAACAGACTTCCTTCGGTTTCTTATAATCCCCTGTCACCACCCCTTGCAAGTTTTCTCATTTCTTTATACTGGGAACTTTTGGAACTATCATAAGCTATCATCAGTTCCCCCGAGCAGATCCATCGGAACTCAGAAAGATAGAAATTAGCATTACACTTCCCACCTGCAATGTAAATAGATGTTTGAATCTTACAGGCCAGGATCTGTTTGCATGGTTTGATGCTTTCAGATGCCCTATATTCCTTTGATTTCAGTGATACCTCCTGCTTCATTTTGTTATCCTAGGAGTCGTCTACTGGAAGTCAAATGTTGGTGTGGAAATCATTGTTATTTCCAGGTGAATTCATCAGCATGTGTGATTGCTGGTGTTTTCAATTAAGCAATACAGTTCAGCTACGTGATCATTTGTCATTTTCTGGTGCCCTCTTTCCACCGCATCTTTACTCTTAGTAAAGAATTTCATGCATGATATTATTACTTTATAGATCTGTATCTGGCTCTGGTTTGAACAACGGAAGTAAAAAAGTGTCTTCATCGTCTGTTACTCTTGAGTTCTTAATAAAATGCCTGCAGGAAAGTGAGCATTTTGTAAATAATATTTGAAGCAGCAAAGGCTTTGGTGAATTTACTAATGATTAAACATTGCTGCTTGGGAGTTCTTCAGGGTAGAGAATGATTGAGGCCAGTGTCGGGAACCCTATGGTCCCAGGAGGTCCCTGAGAATCGTCTCATTAAAGCAAGAAGGGTGTACTGAATTTCTTAAGAACTCAGAGTCTCACTTTTCAACATCACCGAGGTATTTCACTGCAAACGTGCAACTCAGATGCCCTCTCAGGGTCATCAGATCAGGCCTTTTCATTCTGTGCTATTCTTACATGACAGAAAAATTGAAGACGACTGTGCCATTTGTTATGTCCACATCAACTTTGCGCATATAACCGTGGAATGGGCCGTTGCTTATCTTGTCAGAGTTGGTGGCTGCGACCAAAAGCGTGTTCCATTCTCCTGAAAGCTAAAAGCAAAGTTTCCATCAGAAACGTTGGTCCAGTTCTTTTGATGGCTTCCAACATCATCCAGCATGGGTTTCCCTCCTCTTTTACATCAGCAGTGAGCTATCTAACTTTAAGGAACAAAAGCACGGTTTATGAAATACTGAGAAACCCAAGTCTGCAGCAGAACTAAAAACTCACATAGTCCTGAAATAGCACACTCGTTCTTATCAAATGCAAGAGCTCCAACCCAACAGCTCTTTGGCTGATGCACCTTCTGTTTTATAAGCACAGGGGAAGCAGCCAGTTAATAGACCAGAGCAGACACGTACAAAAGAAATGTGTAAGGAGGTGATGAACAGAGGGATTCCGAGTTTCCAGGTGCATGGCTAGGCTTAGATGCACATAAATTTGGATATACACAGAAAACCCCCCAAAAGACACACACACGCACGCACACACACACACACACACACAGAGGCACACACATGAAGACGTCCATGTCAGGACAGCCTTTTTCTGGTACCTGTGTAAGGTTGTCTTGTAAAGGTGGGTGGCTGTCCGGTAAAGGTAGGTGGCCTTCCGGTAAAGGTAGGCGGCCGTCCGGTAGAGGTAGGCGGCCGTCCGGTAGAGGTGGGTGGCCGTCCGGTAGAGGTAGGCGGCCGTCCGGTAGAGGTAGGCGGCCGTCCGGAAGAGGTAGGCGGCCGTCCGGTAGAGGTAGGCGGCCGTCCGGTAGAGGTGGGTGGCCGTCCGGTAGAGGTAGGCGGCCGTCCGGTAGAGGTAGGCGGCCGTCCGAAGAGGTAGGCGGCCGTCCGTAGAGGTAGGCGGCCGTCCGGTAGAGGTAGGCGGCTGTCCGGAAGAGGTAGGCGGCCGTCCGGTAGAGGTAGGCGGCCGCCACAAACCAGAACGACTCCAAGAAGTAAGAGTAGAATCTTCATCTTTCTAGCACCTCTTGGTTTCTCCTCTGGAGGAAGCTCAGAATCAATTACCTGCTGGTGAGAATCTTGACCTCTTTATATAGTAAACATCTGTGAATGTGGCAATGTTTATCTACTTGTCATTTTTCACCAGAGACCATTGTGCAACGCTGAAAATAAACATCGTGTTGGCAGCAATGTATCGCAAAGATCTTTCAGACCTGGGTCATAAACCCCTCCAAAGGACGTTCCATAAACCCCTTCCATAAACCCTCCAAAGGACGTTCCATAAACCCCTTCCATAAACCCCTCCAAAGGACGTTCAGAAGGTAGGCCTGCCTACAGGGTCGTTTGGATCAAGCCTGCATATCTCATGTCACACTGAGACTCATTCACTCATTCTTGGAGGGGGGGGGGGGGAGTGTGGGGAACAAACCTGTCCTTCCCTTTCTCTCAGATGAGTTTCAAGGAAATCACCTTCTTTCCCCAGCAAACTGCACCCTTTTCCTTGTTGAAAGACAGAAAGATTTATGTGTGGGAATTGAGTTATGCCCACTCATAAATATAAATGCCAAGATACACACCAAATGTGTGGAAACATTAGGTCTTGCTTTATTTCCCAGACTGTGAAGTGGGTGAACGAGCTGGACGGTACACTACTTTGGAGGTTTTTTTGGGGACAAAGGTTTAGAGTGTCCTGAGTGACTCTGACCCTGTGAGTTGATTGTGACATCAGACAATTTTGTACTGATGGAAAGCTCGTAGGGGCGTGTTCCGCTTGGAGAAAACAGGTTTTAAGTTGTGATTAAAAACTTAAAAAAAAAACCAGTGAATCAGTCGACAAAATAACAGTCTTTTAGGAAGCTGTTACCATGGCCAATGTCTTCAATATTAAGTAAACTTACCAGTCATCTTTACAGGCTAATAAAATTAAACAGTACCAGAGGTGCCTTCGTAGCTCAGTTGGTTAAGTGTTGGATGCTTGATCGCAGGTCAGGTCTTGATGTCAGGGTTGTGAGTTCAAGCCCTGCATTGGACTCCACACTGGGTGTGAAGTGTCCTTGCCTAAATAAATAAGCAAGCAAACAAACAAACAAATAAAGCAAGAACAGTCAACCTTACAACCCTTTTGCTCACTTTTTGTCGGTTATGAAATGGAAAGAGTAATGGTCTATGGGATAAGAATAGACTGGAAGGTCAAGAATGTATGGGTATCTTTTGAAATATGATAAGAGCAGGGCTAATATGGTCTAAAACCCAGTCTGTTGCAATAACCCTTCATTAAAAGTGTCCCCCATCGAAACTCACGTGTTGAAATCCAAACCTCCAGAGTCTCAAAGGGTACTTTCAAAATAGGGTCACTGAAAAGATAGTTAATTAAGAGGAGATCATGAGGGACTAATCCAGTATGGCTGGTATCCTTATCAAAAGGGAAATTTGGGCATACATGGAGAAAACAGGGTTATGCTGCCACAACCCAGCGACCTTCCACAGGCTAGAGGCAAGGAAGAAAAGAGACCCTCCTCTGGAGGCTGCATGGAGCGCCCAGGCTGCCCAAATCCCATCCCAGACTTCTGGCCTCTGGATCTGTGAGATAACACATATGTGTTGTTTTCAGCCACCGCGTTTGTTTTGTTTATTGTTTGTTTGTACGGCAGCCCTGGAAAACTCATGTTTTCCGGGAGTTGGGGTTTGATATTGATTTGACGTAGGCGATTCGGCTCAGTTTGCCACTGGCTCCTACAGCCTGCGGCTGAGCCCTGTGAGCTCACGGGAGACGTTCTCTTCTCCGTGGCTAACAACTCAATAGGGCAAGAGAGTTCAAGTCTCAAGGAAGCTGCTTGGAAGGCGTCAAGAGACCATTCCTACAAACGACTGAGGACCTTCAGGGAAATCAAGGAGAAAGAAAACAATGAATGTCCTCTGTTTGTAGTTTCCCTAACATATTTTACAGGCATTTAAAATGGTGACAGGTTTGGGCACCTGGGTGGCTCAGTCGATGGAGTGTCTGACTTTGGCTCAGGTCATGATGTCACACATGGTTCACGAGTTCGAGCCCCGGGTCGGGCTCTGTGCTGACAGCTCAGAGCCTAGAACCTGCTTCCGATTCTGTGTTTCCTCTCTCTCTGCGCCTCCCCTGCTTGTGCTCGCTCACTCTCTGTCTCTCTCTGTCTCTCTCTGTCTCTCTCCGTCTCAAAAATAAACATTAAAAATATTTTTAAATGGTGACAGGTTAAAATGATTGGCTCACTTTAGTTTTCACGGAAACCATGTGGTCTTCATTATTCTTGGGAGGTCTTTCCTTTCTCCAGAGATGTGGTTTGACTCTGGGCACAGGACCGGTCATAGTCTGTCTGTCTTGATTTCACAAATCCTTTTGTATTTACTTCGAAGGTACTTTGTATTCTCCCACAAAAGGCAACAAAAACAATTGTGATGAAGGACTTCCTCGCCAGATGAGTGTGATTAATTACACATAGCATAGACCAGGAGTCTATGCTAGAGAGAATCGTCACGTCAGAGTAATTCTCATTTGGGCTTTGACCTTCCCTCACCTTTTGATGAAAGTCTCTCAAGACTCCTGCTTCTTCAACTGACCTCTTGCTTCCTTTATTTTAAAAGAGGCCAGTTTGGGTTCTTGAAGCAGATTCTTTCATTTCTTTGTTCCTCTGCTTTTGCACCCATTATTGCATTTCTCTGTCTTGTATTCCCTCTGTAGATCACCCCATATTGTTGCCTCTTGCATGAAAAATGAAACGAAATCTTTTCCGGATCTGACAGTGTTCCTTCCCACTTTGTTCATTTTCAGCATTAGGAGATGGATAATACTCTCTCTTCAGTCAACACGGGGATTGAGTTTAATGTTTACGTAACACTGTCCTTCCTGGTTCCCTTTAAATACACCTCACTTGCCCTCCACATGCCATTTGGGTCCTAATTACATCCATTACCTGGGTATATTCACTCAGTGCACACTGAACTATAGGAGATATGATATGTTGGAGGCTCAGTTATTAATTTGTGAAGAATTCTATGGAGGTCTCCCTTCCTTTTTTTTCTCATATAGACCCAGATTTTTTTAGACATCTGAGTCAAGTCTTCAAGTACACAAGTCATTCTCCCCCACACCTGGTCCTCCAGCCATGTTCTTTTCTTTGCTTTCTACTTTTTACATTTCGCTGCATCCAGGACAAGACTCTGGTCTTGCAATTCATTTAATATTCTTGGCGTTTCTAGAATTATCTCTAGGAAGCCAGGTGTCCTGTCTTTTCCTTTTGCATTTTCTAGTTTCCATGTTCATTGTAAAGGGTAAGCAGACACCTGTCTACTCTGTCCTGAAGGACCTACAGCATATAACTCTTGCCCAAATCCATTAGGTTGTTTGACTCACGATGTGCCAAGAACAGAAAAAGTAAAGGCCTAAAAGACATTTTGATTTCTCTGTGTATCATTTCACTTTTCTTTTTCTTTAAGTTTATTTATTTATTTTGAGAGAGTGCATGAGGAGGGAGGCAGAGAGAGAGAGAGAGAGAGAGAGAGAGAGAGAGAGAGAGAGTCCCAAGCAGGGCAGAGCCGACGTGGAGCTCTAACTAATGAAACTGTGAGATCATGACCTGCGCTTAGGTCAACAGAGCCACCCAGGCGCCCCTCGCTTTTCATCTAATAGTCTTTGTGTTAACTCCTCTTGGATTCCCTACCAACATCCAAGTGTTCAGAGTCAGAAGGATGATAATTATGTTTTTGAGATCTGGACTCAGAGTAGTTAGGTGACAACTCATCCTAGTTTTCTTGGGAGTTCCTGGTTTCTTGGGATGTAAGACTGGGAATCTTACATGGTAGGAAATCCCGTAGTGCTGAGCCAACAGGGGGAACTAGACACCCTAAGAGTGGTGATTAACCATATGGAATTTCAAGCCTTTCCACGGATATCCTGGTCACTTGATGTGGGACCTGGCTTTCTTCACTGTGTGTTTAAAAAGGTCACTGCAGTGCCAGTAAGAGCCATTGTTCTTGCAAACTCTACAAAGCGCTGTGCAGTTTCCCCAGCCTTGCTTTCCAGCTTTACCCCTTTCGACATGCCTCCTGCTACTGTAAGACCCTCTTCTCAAAAAGATACACGGGCGTCTGGGTGTTTTTAGAAGCCCGTGAGCATTTCTTTAGCAGAAAGGCCACTGTCACTGGCCAGTCAGTGTGCAACTTACATGCTTCAAAATTACCTCCCACTCTCCCCTGTTACTACTCCTTCCTCATAGTTTCTGTCCTTCGACAGAAATGTCCACTCCAGGTTGGTATTTGTGCTATGCTTTTGTGCTGAAACCCTGTGCCAAAAACAGTTCCTGGTGCATATATAGGGGCAGGGTTGTCAGATTAAAATACAGGCAGCTTCGTTAAATTTGCATTTTACATATAGCATGGGCATAAGTTACGCTGGGAAGAGAAAGCTTTGTTGTTTATGTCAAATTCAAAGCTTGACTGCCCATCTCCATTTGTGTTCACTGAGTCTGGATCATGGGACTCTGCAGGCTGACCAGTCCCAAGATGTGTAGTCGGTAACCTGGAGGCTGACCAGTCCCAGGACGTGCAGTCGGTAACCTGGAGACTCAGGGGAGCCGATGAAAGAGTAAATTTTCTCTTGATCCGCCTTCTTCTTTACGTAGCGAGCCTCACTTCCATAAAATCGGACCACCACAAGTGACTGTAGATCTGGTTACATATGTACATCTGGACTTGATGCATTCAACAGTGCGGTTTCATTTGCAACCACCGAAAACATTTTCAGCGGTGGTGAAGCGTGCAGGCACCGAAGGGGTAAATCTCACATCTCCACACGGGAACAGCAGCACCACAAACACACCTCAGCACCTGTCCTTGTGAAGGTTTCTCTCCAGAAATTCTCTCCTCTTTATGCGCCTCGGACGCCCACTAAGCCATACAACAATCCCACAAACCTATCCACATAGGGAAAAAGAATCTGCCAACCTCCGTGATGCATCCGATGGCCGTGCTAACTGCGATAAATGCACACGGCAGGCAGTCGTCATAAGCATAGGTATTGATAGGACTAGAGGAGATACCCCATGGTTCCTGCAAATGTCAGAGGGGGCGGCTTCCTGCCTGAAGGTAAGGCACTGCTGTGACTCCCATAGCTCATGCATTTGTTTGCATTTAGTTAGTTTTCAATTGTTGCTTACTTCTTTATTTTAGTTTCAGGGAGATGCATTTATTTTGCCAGATGATGGGCATTGCCTTCCTGGGGGATATGCTGCCGAGCACCGTTCTTTATTACAACATTTATTGTCAATGAACTGTGGATTGTGGTTCCTCCCCCCCTCCTCCGAGGAATGGTTCGATATCATCTAGTCCCACATTGGAAACAAAGGCCCCTGTGGGCACAGATAAATCACAGTGGAAATACGTGAAAGCTGCCTTTGCGAGCTCTCCTAGCAAGATACACATGTGGGCTCAAGGGTCACACCTTCTCCAACTGTGGTGGCAGTGTTAGGAGACGGGCCCGTTATCTTTGGGAAGAATGAGCATTTCAGAGTTTTTAAAGGCAACTATTAGAGGAGCACCTGGGTGTCTCAGTGGGTTAAGCGTCTGATTTCGGCTCAGGTCGTGATCTCCCGGTTCATGAGTTTGAGCCCCACATCGGGCTCTGTGCTGACAGCTCAGAACCTGGAGTCTGCTTTGGATTCTCTCTCTCCCTCTCTGTCTCTCTGTCCCTCTCTCTGGCCTTCCCCCACTGGTGCTCTGTGTCTCTCTTGCACACGCACCCCAAAATAAAGAAACACAAAAAGAATTTTTTAAAATAACTATTAGAAAGTATAACAGAAAGCAATATGCTCATTACCCCCATGCATGCTGTACAAAAACAAAGAGTTTATTTTCACAAGTACTCATACCAAGGGTTTCTTGTGCATTCAGTAGGTCCCTGTTGAGCCCACACCAGCTGGAGAACACTGTTGCAGGTCTGTAGCAGAGAAAGCCGTGACCCACGCACATATGATACCCAGAGCTTCTGTTCCCACAAGGGGAGACAGGAATGGATAAATGCTCAACAGAGAAAATCACAAATATGAATGACGGTCCCTTGGAAGCATAACAGAGGTTACCGAAGCGCAGAGTGGTACAGGGTCATTTAAGCAGAGATCCGAAAAGAGGGGAAGGAGAAAGTCATACCATTATTTTAGTAAAATGATTCCAGAACGAGAGACTAGCGCCTCCAGTGTCCTTTTAAAAACTGATTTTGGTAAAATACATGCCACTTACAGTTTACCATCTTAACCGTTTTTAAGCATACAGGTCAGGAAGGTGACGTATGTTCCCCTTGTTACGCAACCACCTCCAGAATTCTTTTCGTCTTGCAAAACTGGACCTCTGCCCTCATTAAACACCCGACTCCCCGTTACACTCCCCCAGCCGCTTACAACCACTGGAAGGGTTCTGCTTTCTGTGTCTATGAATTTGCTGCAAGTTCCTCATAGAAGTGGAATCATACAGCATCCATGTGTTTGTGTCTGGCTTATGTCGCTGAGCATAATTGTCTCGGGGTTCATCCATGTAGCAGGTGTCAGAATAGTCTTTGTTTTTAATGGCTGAGTAACATTCCATCAGATGTATATCACGTCTTGTTTATCCATTCATCCATCGATGGACACTTGGGCTATTTCCATTCTTTGGCTATTGTTGATAGCACTGCTGTAAACATTGGGGTGCATGTGCCCCTTTGGATTGGCATTTTTGTATCGTTTGGATAAATACTTAGTAGTGCAATTGCTGGGTGACGGGGTAGTTCCAGTTTTAATTTTTTGAGGAACCTCCATACTGTTTTCCAGAGTGGCTGCACCAGTTTGTGATCCCGCCAGTGGGGCAAGAAGGTTCCTCTTTCTCTACATCCTTGTCAGCATCTGTTTCCTGAGTTGTTCATTTAGCAGAAGCACTATTTGAAAGATAACGGGTCCTAAGTTTCCAATATGGAAGAAAGACATCGTGGTAAAGACTCAGGAAGCACGACCCAGCCTGAGAAGAACAAACAAATAGAAACCCACACGGAGATCTGCCCGAGCAAAATCGCAAAACCAAACACTAAGTCGAAATCTTAACACATGTAGAGAAAAAAATGTTTAAAAGGGTGGATTGCCTTGAGAGAAGGAAGTAGCAGGTGGACCACTAAATTCTCTCAAGAAACAGTGCAAGTCATGACATAGTAAAACGTTCCACTGTCAAATGTTCTTACTAAATTGAAAGAGAAATACAGGTATTTTCAAACAACCAAAACCTAAGCGCATCTGTCATATGCGTGGCAACACTTCGAGAAAGGATTGCAAATCAAGGAAGCTGGCAAATACACAAGAAAGCCACAGTCATATTCAGAATGTAAACTTGATGGTGATGTTATGGGTTTAAAAGTGATGGTGGAACTAAAATAAATGCAACCATGGATGTACTTTAATGGATATAGCTAAGTTTTTCTAATCACCTTCTCTTATCTGACAGTAAAAAGTGAGTTACTATGACACTTTGGTAAGTCAGTAACATACCGTAATCACTAGGGGTATCATTAACAGATTAATAACAGTCTGTATCTTCAGAGCTTATTGGAAAGGAATAGAAAAGGTGAAAAAATAACCAGTTGGAAAAAAGGGAAAAACAGATTATCACTGGAAGTGTGTATGTATGGGCATATAAGGCCCTGTTAAATTTTATATATATCGTAGTATATGGTATACCTACATTTTATCTATCTATGTCTATATCTATCTATCTATCTATCTATCTATCATCCCATCATGCATGCATCCATCCGTCATACCTGTTTGTCCATCCATCCATCCATCCATTTATCCGTCCACCCGTTCATCCATCTATGTATGTTTATATATGCACAATAATAAAATTCATTAAAATGTAGTACTGTTTCTGTGTAAGATACAGAGAGAATTGGACTGAATGAAAACCGTCGGATCGATACATGTCATTTACCAGATACACTGCTCAGATATAAAAATGCAGAAAAGCTGGGGAAGTATCTGCCATGAAAATCATCAAAATATTGTGTGGCGTATGGCCTCTCTCGCTTTCTCAGTGCTGTCTAAAGAAAAAAAAATCTCTAGCCCCCTGGGACACCGAAATATATATGATATAAAACTAGGAAATATTTGCTTACACTTCTCCTAGAAACATTTTCACATACAATAAGGCTTTGATGTGTGGCCTTTGATATTTGCTTCTGTAATGAAAGAACTAAGTGCTCTAACCGCGCCCCCTCCCCCTAGTTGAATGATAAAACTTGTCTTATCTGCCCCGAAGGCAAGTGGTTACAGCTCAGACTTATATGTAGGTTCAGCCCCAAGGCTCCTGGAAGACTGGAGTCCACTTGGGGTGTTTGCACTTGAAGGAGGAATGATCCCATGACCTTGAAGCCATTTGTAGGTGATAAAACTGTCAGAGTCTCACAGGCTCTTGAGAAATTTCATTTACATCCAGAGGGCTGGCATAAGAAGAGCCCTCGCTGCTGGCTCCTTCCCCTGTGGACACAGAGAAAATTGTTTCTTCTTACTCCCGAGGCTGTAAGGTGTTAGGCTACTCACTATGTACAATTGACCTGTGTCTCGTTGCTACCACTGGATGAGGACTCGTTGCTACACTGGATGAGGACTGGGGCAAAAGGTGGGGACACACTTATTATTTGTTGTGAGCTTGTCAATAAGAAATCCATCTCTGAATCATAACACCTTGTGTTCACCTTCAGGATAAAATTAATAAAAAACCCCAAAACATTAACTGTAAGTAAGGTCTTATGGTTAGCGCAGTATCAGACAAAACCATGAAAAATGCAAAAATCGGGGTGGGGGGGAGAGAGGGAAGGAACACTGGAAAAGAGTAAGAGATGAAACACACCAGAAAGGTCTAACAATTCTAGAGGTAACGCACGGGGCGCCTGAGTGGCTCGGTGGGTTGAATGTCTATCGGCTCAGGTCATGAGTTCGTGAGTTCTAGCCCTGCGTGGGGCTCTGTGCTGACAGCCCGGAGTCTGCTTGCTATTCTCTCTCTCCCTTTCTTTGTGTGTGTGTGTGTGTGTGTGTGTCTCAAAATAAATAAATAAACATTAAAAAAAAATAAAAGTAAATTTGAAGACTCCCAACTCCTAACATCATCATAGCACACATCGACAGTCATATGCACTCCAAATTTGACCGCGAGGTTTGGCCCACCTGTTTCAGGAAGGACATACTACTTCACTAAAATATTACTAACGATAGAGAACATTTGGAAAACAAAATTCATCAAATTGAACGAATTAATATATCTCACTCATTGCACCGAACAGTGGAAGCACTCTTGTCCTTTAAAAGGCAAAGCAAAAATTTTAACCAGCTTAACACTTGAAGTCTGAAAAATCCAAAG
The DNA here is from genome assembly GCF_027475565.1 of Acinonyx jubatus. Lineage (NCBI taxonomy): Eukaryota > Metazoa > Chordata > Mammalia > Carnivora > Felidae > Acinonyx > Acinonyx jubatus. The sequence continues at coordinate 2,867,924 of NC_069389.1, forward strand.
ACTAAAATCATACAGATTATCATGCAGGCAAGTAGTGTATCATAACCCAAAGGAGAGATAGAAGGAGCTCATACATTTGGTTTTTGGAAATAATGTTTTGTTTTGTTTTGTTTTTAAATGCATCCGAGAAAAACTACACCGACACTTGAAGATAGTTTGAATTTCATGAAAAGCTACAAATTAAACCATGGCAAATCAAGTACAAATAGGAGTATTGTGGAACCGCTTTGGAAATACTGACCCTTACCCTTAGTATCGAAAGCCGCTCGTGGGCTTTGAGTTGAGAAATGCTGTGCTTTGACCTCAGCTTTCACCAGATTATCCAGCTGATTTCTTGATAGTCACTGGGCAGTGTGGAAGACCGGTGGGGAGACCACTCAGGGGTCTTGTGAAACCGATCGATGGGACTGAGGGTGGCAGTCCGGCTGAGTGGTCACGGTGGTCTCAGTGAGTGGTGTCTGATTCCTGCAAACATTTTCAAGTAGACCCCTCACGATCTACTTGAGTTTGAATATAACTTGTGAGTGACGAAGAATGTTCAGAAAGCATTGCAAGATTTGGAAGTTTGGAGACTTCTCACACTCAAAGACTAAATGTGGGTGGGCTTGGGGCACGTGATGTTGAGCTCACGTTTGGACATTTCAGATGCGAGAAGTACGGTGGGTGTTTTTATCAGCCAGTTGGCTCGTGTCTCAGACACCCAGCATCAATGGTGGTTTGCATGACTTGGTATTTATTTTGATCTCATGGCCACACAGGCTATGGCTTGTCTGAGACTCTTGATATGCATGTTTTCTCATTCCAGGGCCCATGGTGAGGAATAGCTCTTTATGGATGTGGCACGTGTCCATTCTCGTGCCAGAGGGAAGGGACCGGAGTCTGCTGCGATCCTCACAATCTTGTTTCAAGTTTCTTCTCACAGGTGGCACCTGGCGTTCCTGCGGTAGTGCATGTCATACAGTAAGAACTTGATATTAATCCGCTGCATTTAGCCATGTGAGGTCATGCAAATGTGGGTGGGTCCCGGTCAGTCATGGAGCAACTTTTCTTCATACTTTAGCTCACCTTTGCTCCTTACGTAAGCCTCACACTGCTCCAGGCTTTGGAGTGAATTCAAGAGAGAATTGACAAGGAGAAATAGGAGCCCATGAGTCTAGACAACTCTTTTGAAAAATTTTACAAGAAGAAAGCAGAAAAACATGGCATACTTGGAGAGGAATATATACCTTTTTTTTTAAGTAAACTTTTTTTTTGTTTAAGTTAGGAGAAATAAATCAAAAGAACTAACTGGCACACCAGAAACAAATAATATGAAAAGAAGTGAAAGAGTCAAATACAGCAGGAACATTTTTGCAAACGTACAGCCCTTAAATCAAGAGTGACTGATGGGTGATGGTATTGAAGCGATAACCTCACGTTGAACACAAGTCAGCTAGGTAAACGTTGCTGTCCCAAGGCTAAGAGATTGTCTGGAAGTAAAGGCGGGTAAAGGGTTGACGAGTTGTGCGTGTAACAACTTACTCTGGTAACGCTGTGTTGGCTTCCATGAGGTTGTTGACTTCACACCTATAAGAGGGTTTTTCTCCTGTGCAAGTTATAAAGAGTGCATAACCTCCCATTTCAGTGAGAAACATGCCATTTATCCACTAAATGTGTATGTAGGGCCATTTGGTTGCCCTGATTCCAGTAAGAGTAGAACAGTCTTTAGTCTTATTGGAGCACATGCATGTGCATGCCAGAACAAACCTTTCTGCACGCAAGATAAGAAAGTCTGGACCAAAATTTTCTTTGAAAACAAGGCCGGGATTGAATTTATTTGTCAAGGGGGAAAAAAAGAAAAAGAACGTCCAACTCCGTAAAACTGCTATTTTGTTTTGGGCATTAGGATCAAGCAAACATGTTTCACTATGGCTCAGTGGGTCCTAGTATTTCTTAAGTTTCCGCCCAGTCAGGAAACCCTTTCAACATCTCCATCCCTGTGTACGTGTACATGAAAATAACAGTCCGTCTTGTGGGCAAATATGTCCACATCTCTGGGAACAGGCTGCGGGACGCGGAACAACAGTCTGTAAAGACATTGTGGACAAGCTTACCCCCCTGCCCCTGCCTTCGTAATTTCTCGAATTCCCCCTGCGACCCATAGATTATTTCGAATATGGAAATCTTCAGCGCAAGAACCTAACCAGGACCAGAGAATTCACAGTAAGAGACGGCTGTTTTCAGTCCTGCTCCTGAGGCAGGATGTTCTATTCAAAGGAGTTGGCTTCCCAAACTTCATTCAATAAATCCTCCTCCACTTTTAAGGCTTCTTTACAAAAACACCAAATGCTTGCTTGGACTTATTCTTACGGCTTCCTTAAAAAACAAACAAACCAACAAAACACAAGTTCTAAGCCTCTTTCTTTATTGTGATTCAAATTACTCTTCAAATCCTCTTTCCTCTAGAAGTCAGTAACAGACAGTTTTCTATTTCCCTCTTCCCTTGTATTGGGAATTGCATCTTTGGTGATTGTCTTCATTGCATAAATACTCTTGAATATTCTCCCTATGTGTTTTTTTTATTATTAAATGAAACTCTGTGTATGTACGGAAATTTCATGTAAACCATTCCCTATAAAATGCAGTTCCATAAAATACTGTTTTTTTTTACTTCACTTCCGTGGGTGTTTACGACTGTAAAAAGGAACAGAGTTACAAGATCTCCCTTTCAATGCATTTCCATGAGATGCTAGTTGAGAGGACAGTATTAGATGGAAATCCAGTGAACTTACCCAAATCATCACTATCTTAAATATTAAATTCCAGGAATCAGGGACAGTGTTCAGTTTTCTTTGTGTGACAGAGGTTCTCATCATTTCAAGGCTAGCTCAGTGTAGAATGTAAACACATTCAAGTTGTACGTCTGGTTGAAACATTTTGCCCGCGTTCCATTTATAATGTAATTTTACCAAGAGATGGCAGATGGCCAAGGCGTTTGTTTCACAAGATGGAGCACCTGGTGGAACACGATTGTTTCTTTTGTGAAAGGGAGAAAGAAAAAAAAATTACTTCTTTTTAAAATCAACATTCCAGAAATTTCTCTTCAAAATTGACATAAAACAGACCACATACAACATTTCCTAACGCCTCCCTAAAGCGTTCGTGGAAAGGTTTGGCACGGCTGACAATGCAGATGCTCCAAAGAGATGCTTCTAGAAAAGGCGTTGTCTTTTGTAGACCAGACCGTACGGGGGTTTCCAAAGCACTTGTGGGTTACCGAGAACGAACACGGCATCACCAATGTGTCCTTCCATCGTGTCTTTGAAACCCTCATCTTGCCTATTCATCCTGAACCTCTCTTCTTTTCCCCTTGTTCTGTTAGCACCTCTTTACCGCTATTAAAATTACCAGTGGCTTCCCAGGTCCCAGGCTTCTCCCTAAGGTAAGCACAAAGTGCTTACAGTATGATTCTGAAAACGTTTCGAGTATTTCCTTTATCTTATGCGGGGTTGAGTTTGTTTTCTCTTTTTCTAGCTTCGTAGAACATTAATTTTAATCCTTATAAAACATCTGATATTATGCATACAGAGCTGAAAATATCCCTCTAATGACCATGATAGCTGCATCCCACACACTGTAATAGGGTCTGTAATACTTTTCTTCTGTGACCTATGGGCTATGCAGAAGTAGTTTGTTTAAATTGCCAGATATCCAGGAATTTGCCAGATAATTGTGTTCATTCATTTTTAACTTAATTCTCTTTTGATCAAAGAATATACTTGATGGGATTTCAGTCTTTTAAAATGTCTTCCTAAATACAGGTTTGAGGGGCACCTGGGTGACTCACTCAGTTAAGCATTTAATTTCAGCTCAGGTCATGATCTCACAGCATGTGGGTTCGAGCCCCGCGTCAGGCTCTGTGCTGACAGCTCAGAGCCCGGAGCCTGCTTCGGACTCTGTGTCTCCCTCTCTCTCTGCCCCAGACCTGACTGCACTCTGTCTGTCTCATATACGTCTCATACATACATACGTATATGCAAAGAGGTAAATTTTTAAAAATAAAAAAAAATATCTTAGTGTGTACTTTATGGGCCAGCAGATAGTCTGTCTTTGTGGATGTTCCACAAGCACTTGAAAAGGAGGTCGTTGGGTGCATATTCTGCCAAGGTGAGTCATTTCACGCATTTGATGGGGTGCCCACATCACACCTGCTCTCACTTCCGCTGTCTTTGCTCCATCAGTTACCCAGAGAGGACCTTCAAGCACCAAATGTGCAATTTCAGGATTTGTCCATTTTTGACTTGAGAACTATCAGAATCACGCTCCCATCTATTTTGAATCTCTGTTGTTATGTACATACATTTTCGTACTTTTCTGCTTTCTTGATGATTAAACCCATTTGTCATTAGGAAATCTCCTTTCTTACGCCCATGTTCGTGGATTCCTGAAATCCACTTTGTCTGATTGCAGTGTAACTCGTTGTAGCTTTCTTAGGACCGGGGTCTGCGTGGTATATCATTCCCATTCATTTATTTAAATTGTTTTTAAGTTTCTTTATTTGTTTTTGAGAGAGAGCAAGTGGGGGAGGGGCAGAGAGAAAGAGAGAGAGAGAGGATCCGAAGCAGGCTCCGCACCATCAGAACAGAGCCCGACTCGCGGCTCGAACTCATGAACCGTGAGATCATGACCTGAGCTAGAACCAAGAGGTGAACGCTTAACCGACTGAGCCCCCCAGGTGCCCCTCCATCTATTTATTTGGAACATATAGGATTCTTATAATTAATATGCATCTCTTATAATAGCATGATGGAGGATTTTATTTTTTATCGAGAGCTTGTATTACACACATGGATTGATGTCCTTAGGTAATTTATATGTTTCATCTAATTTGTTGAGGTGTAACACCTACAGTGAACTACATCCACTTAAAATGTATAGTTTGGTGAATTTGGGGAAATGTATACATCACCATGACCACAGTCTTTCCATAATCAGGGCAGAGAACATTCCCATGATCTCAGAACATTCCTTCTTGCCCCTTTCAGTTAAATCATCCTATTGCAAGCCGTAGGCAACCAATGATATGTTCTCTGTCACTGCAGATATGATTGCACATTGCAAAAAGTCAAACATAGGACATAAGGCAGCGCGTACTCGTCTGTGTGTGTCTTTTTCGCTCAGCATATGGTTTTGAGAGTTTGTACATAGCCTGCAAATATCAACATGGCCATAATTTCTCAACATAAGTCCCTTTTTTTTTTAAGTTTTTAAGTTTCTTTTCGAGAGAGAGAGAGACATAGAGCCCAAGCAGGGGAGGGGGTTGAACCCAACCCAGGGTTGGAACCCACGAACCATGAGATCATGACCTGACCCCAAGTTAGATAGAGCCCAAGCAGGGGAGGGGGTTGAACCCAACCCAGGGTTGGAACCCACGAACCATGAGATCATGACCTGACCCCAAGTTAGATGCTTAACCGACTGAGCCACCCACGTGCCCCGAACAGCAGTTCTTTCGCAGCTGGGTGTACGAATCACATTGTTGTCTCGTCACATTTCACTGCATGTGCATGTACCCTGGAAGGAACTTGCCGTGTAAGCAGCCTTGAACGTACTTGAATAGATATTTGTGCGCCTTTTGGCTTTCATTTGTCTTCGGAAAGGACATAGAAGGATTGCTGGGTTGTATACAAAGATATTTTTAAATAGACTTCATTTTGTAGAACACTTTCAGGGCCACAGTAAAACGGAGAGGAAAGTACAGAAATTTCGCATTCTCCTGTCTGCCCCCAGACATGCACAGCCTCCCCCACCGTCATCATCCCTCACCTGACCTGTGTGTTTGTGAGAATGGACGAGCCTTGCACGGACACACCAGCCCTACCCAAGGTGCACAGTTTACAGCACTTTCAATGTGGTACATTGTGTGGGTTTGGACAGATGTCCAGGGACATGCGTCCACCATTACAGTGCCATACGAGTAGTTTTACGGCCTACGTGCTCTGTGGTCTGCCCCTTCATCCCTCCTCTCTTCCTAATTCCTGGAAACTATGGATCTTTTTATTGTCTCCTTGATTTCACCCTTTTGCGGAATGTCACAGAGTTGGAATCACAGTAGGTAGCCTTTCTAGCATCTTTATTCATTCTTGCCAAAATCTGGAAGCAACCAACGTATCCTTCAGTAGCTGGTGGATATGTAAACCATGGCCCATCCAGACAGTGGAATAGTGTTGAGTGCTAAAAAGAAATGAGCTTTCAAGCCATGAAAAGACATAGAGGAGGAGCACCTGGACGGCTCAGTCTGGTAAGCAGCAAACTCTTGATTTTTGGCCCAGCGGTTCATGAGTTTGAGCCCTGTGTCAGGCTCTGCGATGACAGCACTGAACCTGGAGCTGCTTTGGATTCTGTGTCTCCCTCTCTCTCTCTCTCTTTGCTTGAGATTGTCTCTCCCTCCTCTCTCTGCCCTCCCCTGCTCACTCGCATGCTCTCTCTGTCTCAAAAAAAAAAAAAAATAGAAAAGACATGTAGGAAACTTAAATACAGATTCCTAAATGTAATTTTTGTAAAAAAAATTATATATAAACTCTTAGTCTGTTCAAATCCCTAATAACTTAACATCTTAATTAGTAGTCTCTGATTTAGAGTCCTCAAATAAGAGTACATGATAGATCTTTTAGTCTTTATGTATATATTTACATAAATATAATTTTATTATACATATTTGTATAAGTATAATTTTAATTTATTTAAATTTACATGTATGTGTTTCAGTTTACATCTATCCATCTATCATCTACCTATCATTTATGTACTTAGATAATCTTTGACTTGTAACCCATTCACTTGTAGTACTTTGGTCCTGAATATCTCAATTTTGTTCCTTCAAACAGATGTGTATTTAAAAATACCTATTCATGTTGGGATAAATTACATCCTGACATAAAGCTGTCTGTTCTCATCACTGTTGCTTTCAGAGTATTGATGAAATTAGAAGAGAATGGCCCTTTGTGTGCGTTATGCTTGACAGATTGGCCAGTAAATGTAAGACACAGGGTCCACATTTCACTTCTGCTGATGCTTGCAAGCCAGGAGTCGGGTTTTGTTTTGTTTTGTTTTGTTTTGTTTTGTTTTGTTTTGTTTTGTTTTGTCTTTAAGTTGATCTATTTAACACAGAGAGTACGCGAGGTAGGGCAGAGAGAGAGGGCAGAGAGAGAGAGAATCCCAAGCAGACTCTGCACTGTCAGCACAGAGCCTGATGTGGAGCTTGAACCCACAAATCGTGCGATCATGACCTGAGCCGAAACCCAAGAGTCAGCGGCTTAACCGACTGAGTTCTAATAGCCAAGTCCAGTGTTTAGTTCTGTCTGCACTATTGAAATAGCCTCTACCCTCAAATTCCTTTATTTGCAACTTTCAGAATTCATCTCTATAATCTGGGTCCTGTCATCGTTGCAAATGCTGGAATCCACCCCACCAGTTTTTGCTAGTCATATTTTTTCAGATCCTGTGTGTTTTCAGAGCACCCCCAACTCAACACCAAGCTGCACTGCCAACAACATGATCTCTCGCTACACCCCCTTGCGTCTCCTCCTTCTCCTTCCTTTTCTCAACAGTCCACATCCTTCCCCTTCCTTCCTCTTGAGCCAGCTGCATTGTCACGCAGCACGTTGCCCACCTTGCCCACCTCCCATGTACCCGTTAGCACCCTTAGCGTTCTTCCTTATCCGAATCACACAACTGAGAAGTGTCTTCCCAGAATCGCCGAGTGTTCCCTTCGACACTTCAGTTCGCTATCTTGCTTTATCACGTTTAGCCCCTCAACAGCTACAGACGTACCGTGAATTCTTTCGCAAGGCCTATAGCTGCTCTCATCCCCTTGCCTTCCCTCCTGTGTTTGTCCTTGCGCTCGCACGCATGTTCTGGTGCCCACTGTCTCCTCGAGTTATTTATTAGCAACTAGGGTGGTGACGTTTGCTGTCTCCAGCTCTTTTGGTGAGGAGCATGCTGGACCCTCTGCCCAACAAACCACCCATCCTTCCCTGGGTATGACATGTCCTCCTCCAAGAGTCTGGTCAGGTGTAGTGTCTTTGAGAAATAATCCGTTACTGTTTATTCTCACCTACATAGCCCTTTATATGTGTACGCATCGTGCGCAAAAATATATTGGTGTTGTACTGAAGTCATCATGTTCTTCTGTCCTAGGGAGCAGAAACCCCAAACATGTTAGATTTCTTAATTGAGAGCCTGTAATAAGACTTCATATAAGGCTCACAGTTGGTTGATCGTTGCAATGATCATGGCTGCCTGAGTGATAGAGATCCTAATAAGCTATATCTGTCAACCACAGCAAACCTTGGTGCTATATTACAGCAGTCTGGAATCCAGAAAACAAAATGGCAAACATCTAGCTCTCATTGCAGAGGATTGTTCTGCTCAACACCCGCTCAGCAGACCACGTAGATAGTTTGCAGGAATCGCAGTGTGAAATTAAATCCACATTGTTCATATGAAAGTCAAGTCCACCCAAGGGATAACTCAGCCTGCAACCTGCCTCTTCCTTTTAATCATTCTACTCCTGATGCACACTGAAAATGATATTGAGGAGTGTGTGTGAGCAGCACATTTTCAAATGTCCTGGTACATTTGGCCACTGACTCATAATTTCATTGGGTTTCATAGCAAGGATCCTATAAACTCTGACCATGCTGGATAGCTTCGGGCATTTTGGAGCGATTATCTCAGTAGCAGGCCAAACAGAAAAGAAGCAAGGGGAAAGTATAAATAATATTGAGGACTTAATGTAACAAATCTCAAGGAAATGTGTGGTTGTACTCTTTCCCTGTGGAATATAACTTTCTTCAGAACAAGGATTTGGGCTCCTAGAGACAGAAAGGATGCAACGGTCTTACAATAAATTTTATATATACTGCTTTCTGTAGCACTTAAACATCTTCAGGAAAGAAGTTCCTTCCATGGAAGAAAACAGAGGCGAAACCCAATAGCTCATGAAAGAGCTGGCAACATACAGCAGAATATGGATCATAAGCAGGTGGAACTCAGTAATGAAGAATAAAGGTTGCAGAAACGGAGATGAAATCAAAGAAAAGCTGGAAAGAATACAACCTGCAGGGAAAACAAAAAGAGAGACAGAGGGTAACTAACTACTCATACATTAGAAAAAATATTGCACGTGGTATAAAGTAACCTAGGCCAAAATACTAGGCTGATTGATGAGGATGAAGATTAGGACTGGCCTCAGTTTCTGTGTGGTGATAATCAGAACGGGTAACAGAGAAATGTAGGTAAGAAAGTGGGAACCAAATACGTTGTACATCCAGCCACACTGTGCCTTGAGCATCTAGATACGTGCAAAATTATTTTTGATGAAAAAGAATTCATTCCAGGGCACCTGGGTGACTCTGTCGGTTGAGCGTCTGACTCTTGATTTTGGCTCAGGTCGGGTCCTGCGGTTTGTGGGTTTGAGAGACATGTTGGGCTTTATGCTAACAGTGTGGAGCCTGCTTAGGATTCTCTCTGTCCCTCTCTGTGCAAATCTCTCTCTCAAAATAAACGTTTAAAACAAAAAAAAACCTGAGGGCATAACGTAACCATGAAAGTGTGTTACGGGACACTTTCAGACCACACACTTTAAGCAAAAATGAAAGGGTCCAAGGGAAAACAGATGCAACCCTTCCTAAATATCAGGGAAAAAGTCAACCACATACCAAACCAACACTAATATATGGCATAAGAAAGTATTAATAAGAACTGATCACAAATGAGTCACACAAAAATCTTCAGTGCATTTCAAATTTAATCCTGATTTTAAAATGAGAAAACTGCATAAATGTGTTGCTAACCTAAGGGAAATGAAAACCAGCTAAAACAAACAGAACGCTGCTACTAACTCAGATTTGTTCAGCCCAAAAAGTACCATGTAATCATAGGAGAAATAAGATGGAGTTATCCATGAAAGAGAAGGAAATCACAAAAAGCTCATTCTCACTATTCTCGATATTAATGCCAAGAGCCAGTGTAAGCCCATAAGAGTATAAGGAACTCATACACCTCGGTAGCAAAACAAAACAAAACAACAAAAGAAAACATGATGAGAAAAAGGTCGAAGGAGTTGAACGACTTGAATATGAACAGATCTTTCTCTGCTGAAGAGAGCACTCATCATGAAGGAAAGAAATACAGATCAAAACTACAATGAGAAACCACCTCACACCTGTCAGAATGGCTAAAATCAACAACACAAGAAACAGGTGTTGGCGAGCATGTGGAGAAGTTGGAAATTTCCTCCTGCGCTGTTGGTGGAAATGCTGACCGGTAACAGCTGGTCTGGAGAACCGTGTTGAAGCTTCCCACAAGGTTAAAAAATAGAATTACCCTAGGGTCCAGCAATTCCACTTCTGGCTATTTGTATTATTGAGCCTTAAAAAAGATGAAAATACTATCACATGAGACAACACGGATGAACCTGGAGGACAGTACACCAAATGCCACATGCCAGTCACGGAAGGACAGATATGACATGCGTCCACTTACGCAAGGTGCCCATGCTTGTCCAGTGCACAGAAGCCCACGCAGGAAGGTGGCGCCCACGGGCGGTGGCGAGTGGAAGTGGACAGGTTCTGTGTATCGTGAGCAGCGTTTCAGTCAACGGGATGACCACGTTCTACAACATGGAGCCCATTGTCATGTAATATTAGACAAGTAATAGAAAATCATAGATAAGGTGCTGCAATATGAGAATTTTTATAAAGAGTTAAAATAGATTATACGTACCCATATACACGCATATACATAGCAGTGTCCTTTATCTGTGTAAGCAGTGACAATTTAGAATATATCATTGCAGGTAAGATCTACTTTACGGTAATACCAGAAAGTTTAAATTGTGAACGTATTCCGAGTATTGGTAGGAGAGAAACAGGTATGAGGGAGTAGAGAGGAGCCTTGATCAGATGTAAAAGTATACCGGGTTAATGGAGGAAGAAATTCAACAACAAAATGACATAGGTCCTTCCTGAAGGTTCCTACGAATTATATAAATATATAGTGTTAACGTATGCTTTGTATATAAATATAAAAATGTAAAAATATAAAGTGATTTTATCACAAAAATACAAAAAATATGAAAATATATATAAATATGAAAATATAAAATATAAATATAAAATATTAAAAATATAAAAATACATAAAAACTATAAAATATAGAAAATATAGTAAAGATATAAAAACAGGGGCACCTGGGTGGCTCAATCCATTAAGCATCCAACTTCAGCTCAGGTCATGATCTCTTTTGAGCCCCGCATCCAGCTCTGTGCTGACAGCTCGGAGCCTGGAGCCTGCTTCGGATTCTGTGTCTCCCTCTCTCTCGGTCCCTCTCCCGCACTTGCTCTGTCTCTGTGTCTCTCAAAAGTAAATAAACGTTAAAAAACATTAAAAAAAAAACAACAATACTACATGTATATTACATATGTAGTATATTTACGTATATTTCTATACATATAGATGTATATAATCTATGTATGTAATATATAGGTAATATTTAGAATACTATATATATGTAATAGATCTGTAATATATATAATATGTAATATTATAGTATATTTATATAATATATAACACGTTATAATATATAATAATATATACATAACATAATACACGATATTATATATTATATATGACATACAATATACACTTATATATGTTATATATTGTGTGACAAATATACTATAATTACGTATAATTGATAGGTATATATATAAGACGTACGTATTTATAAAATGGATAGTATGTACCCTTGATAGGATGTGATGAAAATGGCACTGTATGTCTATGATCTTCTTCCCCAAAGCCATAACTCCAGTTTAGTCATTGCAAAAACATCAAGCAAATTTCGCTTGAAACATATTCTTTTTTTAAGGTTTATTTTTGAAAGAGAGAGAGAGACAGACAGAGCTTGAGTGGGGGAGGGGCAGAGAGAGAGGGCGACACAGAATGTGAATCGGGCTCCATGCTCTGAGCTGTGAGCACAGAGCCCGACGTGGGGCTCGAGCTCACACACGCTGAGATCATGACCTGAGCCCAAGTCAGACGCTTAACTGACTGAACCATGCAGGTGCCCCTCACTGCAAAGATATTCTAAAAATACCTGAATAATTGTCCTCAAAACATTTAAGATGATCAAAAACAAGGAAAGTCTGGGAAACTAACTAGAGGTGACTGAGGTGTCATTAGGACTAAATGCAATATGATGTCCTGGATATGATCCTGGAGCAGAAAAGTTACATTAGGGAAAACCGATGAAATCCAAATACTGTATGGAACTTGCTTAATAACAATATATTAAGTATTGATTCATTACAAAAGGAATTCGTAGCTCCTGTCTGAAATGCACTATGTTTTAGTGCCTAGCATATTAGATGAACATGGAAAACAGGAGCTTTTAGTTTCAGTTATAGAAAAGGATTTCTAAAGGATGCTCATGGTTTTTAAAACAGAGCAGAAGAAAAAGAAGTAGGTAAGAAGTGTGAAAGAATAAGCAGATCTTTTTAAAAAAGCATCATGACCTCCTCTTGCAAAACCAATGCAAAGCACACCTGGAATTATCTTATTGTTTTCTGCGTTCATGCTCTGCTTTCCATGTTTCTCCTAAGTCTTTAGAAACTAGTTTATCATGTCTCTCTTACCACTTGCTCTTCTTACTCACAAACTAACCGGTGACTACAATACGCACATCAGCAGACAGGTGTGACCCATGTGTTTTTACATCGTTTGCACCAAGCACGTTCTGTTTACTGTACTTAGAAACATGCATACCAGGAACACTCAGTGTCATGATTTGTGAAGTGCCAATGTGACCAAATGTTTGACAATGTCAGGGTGATAGTTTGCTTTCCTTGTTTTTTCATAGTCCTATCTGGAAATACCTGTTCTCAAGGAAGCCGGTGATTAAGAGAAAAGGAAACACACCAACAGAAGGGAATGCGTGATGTAGAATTTCCGTTTATCTGCAGGCCATCATGCATCAATGAAATAACACAAGTGAGCATCATAAAAACTATCTTCCACTCTACAGCAAGTCTTTGTCTTGTTCATGCAACGTCTGTAGTCTCATTCAGTACTGAATATCCGAAGGCGACCATGGTGTGTCATTTAAACAGAATATTTGTTTACATTTGTTCATAGAACTGTTGCTTTCGTTAGGTTTTAGTCTGCCCCGTTTTGTGCCTAGGATTGGAAACACGGCACTGGCACGGATCCTCACTTTTTCAGATCTGGCCCGGCCGTGGACCCGGGAATAGCCTCCTGTGACAAACGCAGTGCTGAGGATGCTTCGGGAATTCGAGATGCGGGGATGGGCTGAGGGAGACCTGGGCTCACATTTAGGACCCGCAGCTCAGCTTGGCCACCTGCATTTTCCCACATGCTCTTTGATAAACTTGCACCTCATCGGTGTCCTAGTCCAGCAAATATTCCCCTTGCACACGAATGTGCCCCTACCTCTGGGAACCTTATCTTCTGGTTCTACCAAGGATGTTGTTAGGAACTCAGATATATTCCCTTTCTCTCAAAGGTGTGCTGGAGAAATTCCTCACAATCAGCCACATCCCCGTGGGGAAACCCTAATAGAAGAGACAACACTGTCTCTGAAGAGCCTTAAATATCGCAGACCCCCAGCAGTCTGCCTATGGATGGTCTTGTCGTTCCTTACATGCTAACATTTTCTCCACTAAAAAAAAAAATCTGCACTCATTTTCGTAACAAGATCCAAGTTAGTTTATATTACTTTTTTCCTCTCTAATGTAGATGGTGTCTCCTCTTTCTTCAATCGCAATAAAAACCTTAGGTTGCAAGTAACTTGAGAGTGTTTCACAAGATGAGCAAACATTTCTGATAAATTTTAACTTGATAAACGAGTGATGTCTTGTAATATGAGTAGCACGTGATGCCAAACATCACACCATCACAACTGAGCCGATGGTTCTTCTCTCTCTCTTGCTGAGGGATTGTGGGTGATCATCTCCCATGCTCTGATGCTCAGTGTGTGGCAGAAATGAGTGATTTTTTTAGAACGTTGGAAGGTGCTGACAACTGGAACTGGTGTATTTTTGTCCCTTCCAAGCCCCTATGGACAGTCCTTTGCTTTTCCAGACAAGGGTAAGCCAAGGAACGCTTTGCTTCATTCTAGGTCAGGCTGCCTGTGGATGTAGACCTTTCCTCTGCTACCTTATTGCCAGTTCCATTAAATACAGTACATGACAAGAGTTTATCAATACTATTCTGTAGTCAACATCTGTGTGAGTGTATACAATGCCCCTCATGCAGAAAGAGTTTCCATTGAGCCAATAGATAGCAGTGACTCTGTTAGTAATACTGAAAGCCGCCTACACAACAACCCTCCTCTTTCTTGTCTCCTTCACACCAGCCATGAAGGTTCTCAAAGGGAAGTGCAGGTTAACTTGTTTATTTTTCTTTATATTTTGTATTTTCTTTATTATTTTGTATTATGTTACAGGATTGTAATCATTTTTATATGACTATTTTTTGCATTGTGGATTGAAGCATCTAAGTCTCCATGATTTCCTGTGGGGAAATTCGCGTTGATATATAAGTGCTTTGCATTACAAGCATGTTTCGGGACAACTTATGGTCACAAACCTAGGTTTTACTGTAGATATTTCTATCAAAATGCGAGTGAGTGTGGATCCTGACTATAATTTAGTGGATTTGGTCTTTGGGCGAAGTAATTGCTCCTTTTGACAAGGAAAAACCAAACCAAGAAGCAAATAGTAAAAATGTTCTGTCCTACATAATCAAGAGCGCCTGACATTCGGTGCTCTAATGGGTAAACAAAACTAGCAAATACCACACCAAGCCAAACTGAATCCAAGCCATCAGTTACAACATAACTTCACTAAATGAAGCTAGGAAGCTGCCCTTCAAGAGAAAAACCTGGTAAGCCATAAAAAGCTCCCTGCCCCGACCCCACCAGACACCAGGAATGGAAGGTCCAGGGAGATTAAACACCACTGGAAAACATGACAGATAACATTCACAGGAAGCTATTATCACAATAAAAGCAAAAGAGACTATTAAAACTGTTCAGCTATAGCAAATACTCCGAATAGTACCCAACACAGTAGAGAAAAGCTAACACAGGGTAAATTATTAATGAAAGATCATTAATCAAGTGTTTCCTGATCAGGAGTGCCTCCAAAGAAAACAACATCAGCACCTTTACCTGTTTTCATCATTTGCCTGTTTTTTGTTTTTTTTGTTTTTTTTTGTTTTTTTTTTTGCTCGCTGATGCAACGTGTGCATGGTGTTGCCTTTGTGCACGTCATGTGTTTTTCAACTGTCCTCCTCTCTTCGCATCCACTCCCATAAGCTGTGGATAAATTGATCCTTGCTTATCTTTTGGATTCCTGAAATTAAAGATTTTGGTTCTAAGCTTTCACTTTCCTTTGTCACATTTTGCGGATTACTTGATAATCTCATGCTCTCTGGTGAATCTTTCATTGTGCTTTGGACGTTTTTAAACACTTCAAGCTGGATTTTTATACTCTTTGGTAGAATTCTATGATAATCCCCGTATAGTTTGGCTTTGGGGTCCCGAATCCTTGCTTTGCCTTTGTCATCCAAAGGGGCTTCTTCTCTTGGGTTTTGGTGATTCCTTCTGTGATCTCATGTTTGATTCACCATAATCCGTGGCATCTGCCCACCAAAGGAGAGTTGCTTTCCTCCAGAGACATTTGCTGTTTCTTCTGCAAGGACCAGGCATAAATACTGACCTCACGTCAACGTAGCTCCTACCAAGAATCCAGAACTCCTACACAATGCTCGGGTCATGCTCCCTCATCGCGGTGGAGGGGCCCCAGCTTGAAACTCCTGACCCCGTCTCTAGTGTTAGCTATCATCCCAGCAAACAAACCAAAACTCCAAGCCCTTGACTTTGCCCACCACCTACATTTTTTGCTGTAACTCTTTGGATTTTGTGTTTCTATCTTGCTGATGTTTTGGTGTAACATTATTTTTGGTTCTTGGAATTGTCTTTCTTTTTAAAAATGTTTATTTTACTGTGGGAGGAACACTCACCAAGAGATCTGCCATGTTAACAAAGTTTTACGTGTACGAGGCGGTATTGTCGACAATACCATAACTGTTGTCCAGTAGATTTCTAGAACTTACACAACTTGCTTAACTAAAACCTCATGCCCAAGGGTTCATGACTCCCCATATGCCCCTGTCCCCAGCCCCTGGCAACCACTGTTCCTCTCTTGGGTACCATGACTCTCACTATTTTGGTTGCCACATGAAGTCAGATCACGCAATATTTGTCTTTCTGTGACTGGCTTATTTCACTTAGCATAATGTCCTCAAGGTCATCATGCATTGTTTCCCCAGAGCAGAATTTCCTTCTTTTTGAAAGGCCAAACACCGTTCCATTGTATGTATATAACAGCTTGTCTTTATCTGTTTGTCTGCCACTGTCTGTTTTGGTTGTTTCCACACCTCGGCTGTTGTGAATAGTGTTGCCAACAACATGAGGATGCAACTATCTGTCCAAGATGCTGATTTCCGTTCCTCTGCATAAATACCGTGGGGTTTTGTTTTGCATGTTGGGAAATTGATCCGTTGCTAAAGGGCATGGGTATAGAAATTTATGCAAGGTCCAGTTTTTCTGTATTAGAGGCCTCTTTAGGGAATGCACTTTTGTACCCTTACATAGGTCCTCCAAGATGCCACTCAAAATGCTGTGCGGATCATGTTATTCCCTGGTCTTGCTCTGCTTCTAGAATGTAAGTTAAACTCCTTGACATGACATACAAGGGGCTCTGTGATTTGTCCCTTCCATATATTTTCTGGACTATCACTTGCCCCCCACCCCCACATGCACACCAGACTCCAGGCATGTTGGATGATGTCGAATGCCCGTAATGTACATTCCATATCAACGTGTCTTACTTAAGCGACTGCTTCTCTCTAGCAGTGTTTTCCATCTCTGTCGAGCTTCAGTACAGAAGCTTCAAACCCATTCCTTCTATCTTGTGTGCATATGATGAATCCCATTTGTTGTCCTCTCTTAAAACTTGCTGCGGCCACCTGATTGAGCTCTAGCCATAGACATGTGGATGAATACTACTTACAAGACTAATGAAGAAGTATCTCCAATGTCTTTCCACACATGCTTTCTCTTTCGTTACCTGTGAGGTGAAACTGTGATCACTAGGTCTGTTTTCTGGAGGTGGGGCTATACACATCTAAAAAATGAATGGCAAGGGGTGCCTGGGTGGCTCAGTTGATTAAGCATCCAACTCTTGGTTTCAGCTGAGGTCGTGATCCCATGGTTTTCTAAGTTTGAGCCCCGTGTCGGCCTCTGTACTGACAGCATGGAGCCTGCTTAGGATTTTCTCTCTCTCTCTCTCCTCCTCCTCCTCCTCCTCCTCCTCCTCCCCCCCCCCACTTGGCCTCTCTTTCAAAATAAATAAACTTTAAAATAGATAAATAAAATAAAAACTGGGTGCTATATATTTAAGATGGAATTTCCTGAAGAATCATCTTATTACTGTGTCTTCTAGGTGCAGTAATTCTGGTGAGTATCAGTGAGGCCATCACCTTTCAGAAGCATCACACTGGTCTCAATGTGGAGAAGAGAAGAAATTTGTAGAGAGCAGGCTTCTGTGTATTGACACAATATTTACAAAGAGTAAGGAAGGGTGTCTTTGATGTGAGGAACAGTCCAGATGAAGTATGTTCACTTCTGAAGAAAACGGTTACTTCCTTTCAACCAAAAGATGACCAACTGGTTGATAAAACACCTCTTTGGACATCCCTGGAATTGTATAGTTTATGTTAATCATCAATAGTCCAAAGGTGATTTTCACAGCATACTTTCTGGAGAACTTCTCTGTGGAAATTCCATAATGACGGAGACATTCCTGAGCCTCACAGATTTCAACTAACTTCACAATTGCCCAGTGCCACTTCACGTGTTATTTTGAAATGTCCCTTTCGTGTTAACTTCTTCCCCTATGAAACAGGTACTTCTGTCTATTGAGGTGAGCCAGTAGGCAAGTCAGAAACTTAAAATCCTAGTCCTACAGAGCAGTAAGTGACCTTAAAAATTACTCCCCTTGTGTTCTATCACACATTTATTAAAAAAAAAAAAAAAACGAAATTAATAGAGAAAGACGTTAGATGCTTCACCCTGTGTCACCCGCACATAAAAGGCTGCGTGTGGCACGTAATCCCGTGACTTCTGATGCACGGCCGTTGCTTGGCCTACGAAACTACATTCGATGAGTCACATTTAAATCAGTCACCTACAGTAGGTGACGTACAAATGCTCAATTATCAGTGGTATAAACATTTATTTTCCAACTACAGCACCCAGAGGATTCTCCCCAAAGGCAAGTTCATCTGCTTGGGAACGTTGTGTGATCTGCCTGCCTCACTTCACATCGCGATGCTGCTGAACTCTCAGTCCCAAAATTGAGTACTCGTCTCATCTTTGCAGCTTCAGCTGATTAAAAAGTGAACTTTTGCCGCCTAGCTTGCATCCCAGCACTTGTGGAGAACATTCAGTCAACAGTGATCACAACCTGACAGTGCAGCTCAGGAATGGTTTTCTGTGCAAGTTTCCATGTCACTGGAGCTTGACAGAAGCACTTTCTGATGTTAGAATCTATTCACATCAGAAAAGGTAGATTTCTTCTCTAGGTTGGGTCGTACCTCCTTCTGTGACAGGAGCTCGGTCATCTGTGCCCACGGCAGGATCACATGTTGAATAAGCATCCTGGGCCGTAGGACTCTGGGCTCACAAACGCTTTTCCAAGACCTGTTTTCTTACAAAGGCTCATTTTAATTATTTCCAAATGAAAATCCTGATGTCATAAAGGATAGTGTCATGGCAAATTAAATAAGCTGCAGGAGAGACCCAGCTTTCGAGAAATGTCAGCATTCCCTGAAGTAGTTCTTTTTCTTTACCTAGAAGGAAGGTGTGTGATGAACATGGATCAATATTTATTGAGTACGGTGTTAGTTTACTAGGGCCTGCAATAAGAAAATACCACCAGTGGGGCGACTCTAATAACACATATTTACTGTCTTCCTGTCCTGGAGGCTAGGGGATCAAGAACCAGGCGGGGTTCAGGCTGGTTTCTCCTGAGGCCTCTCCCTTCGGCACGTAGACACCATGTTCTCCCTGGGTCCTCATGCGGTCGTCCGTCTGTGCGTGTCTGTGTCCTGATCTCTTCTTGTAAGGACACCTGTCATACGGAGTTAGGGTTCACCCCTAATGACCTCAGTTTACCTTAATGACCTCTTTACTTTTTTAAAGTTTATTTATTTATTTTGAGAAAGAAAGAGCGTGAGCAGGGGAAGGCAGACAGAGAGGGAGAGAGAGAATCCCAAGCAGACTCCTCACTGTCAGGGCACAGCCCGATGCAGGGCTAGAACCCACAAGCCATGAGATCAGGAGCTGAGCTGAAGCCAAGAGTCAGACCCTTAACCAGCTTAGCCACCCAGGTGCCCCTAATGACTTCTTGAAAGGCCATATCTCCAAATACAGCTACGTTCCGAGGTATTGGAGGAATCAGGGAGTTAACCTAATGCATTTTGGGTGACACAGTTCAGCCCATTACAAGTACCTACCCACCTGTATTGGTTGGTGTGTCCTAAGTACAATTAGATGCTCCAGATAGGACAGTGAAAGTAAACAGAAGACAGGACACCTCGCTGATGAAACGTGCAGTCCAGTGAGGGACATTGGAGGTCAACAAACCATATGAAGACCAGAGGAGTTACAAGCAGTGCAGTATAGAAAATAAAGTGAGAGTGTCTGATCATGAGTAATGGAGCACAGGGCTGAAAAAATCCATCAGTTGGTTAGAAGATACAGTGTCTGAGAATGAGATATCAGAGCTGGGCCGCGAAGGAAGGGCAAAGTCCTAGCAGAGGACTATAGTCGACAAAGGAAAAATAATTTGGGGAAAAAACGGAAAAAAATCTTTAGATGGGAATAGAAACTTCAAGGAATGGGAACTTCAAGGAATAAATGAGGCCAAGAAGATACGATAAGGGTGGAGACTGGGGCAGTACACTGCTACCATCATTTCAGGGCTAATAAGGCATGCGATGAGTTTGGCATTTTTTTAAGTGTTAGGTGAAGGCATTCAGGGTTTTAAGTAGGGGATGTCATATTTTGAAATTATCTTTCCAGCTGTTATATGGGAAATAGAATGATGAGCTCAGGGTGAGTGACAGCGATGGAATGTTGTTATCAGGGACGTACAAGGTTCCTTGGCTGATCAATCAACTGGATGATAGTGATATTTACTAGAAGGGAAAAAAAAACCCAAGGGAAATGACTCTTTATGAAAGGTAGGGAAAACAATCTGGACTTCCGTTTTGAAAGATAATTGTGAGTTAATGATGTCAGATACAGGTTTTAGTGTGTAACAGTGGATTTGATATTTCATAATGTATCAGAGCTCAACTTTATTGCGTCATGTGATTCAAAGGTCACAATATTGAATGACCTCAGTTCTTGTCTTTAGGCAACTGTTCTCAAAAATGGTACTACAGTCAATTTTTATTTTCTATCCAAAGGTGAACAGCATTAGAACCTGAGAGAACATATAATCTTTACAAATGTCTATGAAAATACTGACATCTGAATGTAGGACAATGATACCGAAATTCAAAATGGAAGCCAAAATTGGAATTGGATCTCTACTTGTTTTTTATTTTTTAGTTGCATACTGCAGGTTTTATTTTTGTTTATTATTGAAATATATTTGGACTAGAATGTGTAAATTTAGCATGTGCAACGTATTGACTTGACACATTTATTTATAGTAATATGACTTCCATTTTTTTTTACAGTTAGCTCCTGTAATCTTTACACTTACCACATTAATCTGCCTTGGTTTGGAATTATAAATTTTTCTCTTATACTTTTCTTCAGTTTCTGGTGTTGAAAGACACATGAGCACATCATGCTGTGATAACAGATGTTTTCAAGATGTTTAATTCCTTTTCTTTAATGTTTATTTGTTCTGAGAGAGAAAGGAAGCACAAGTGGGGAGAGGCAAAGGGAGAGAGAGAGAAAAAGAGAGAATCCCAAGCGAGTTCTGCATGATCAACACAAGAGCCCAACATGGGGCTCGAGCTCATGAACCATGAGATCATGACCAGAGCTGAAATCAGAATGAGATGCTTAACCAACTGAGTGAGCCAGGGCACCCAAGATATTTAATTCTTACAACATTTAAAATTTGTGCCTCAGCCAAAATATGCTAACACTGGATTTAACCTATTTTTTTTTTTTTGGAAGCCCAAGAAGCACTTTGGGAACTGGAAACACCCATTAGACATCCCATCAACTGGGGACTCCATTCATTCATTGATTCATTCACACGTTCAGCAGATATTTAATGAACACCAACTATACCCATTAGTAAGTTAATGCAATCATAATTTAACAACAATAATAATATTGTAGTTGGACTGCCTGGGTGGGTCAGTGGGTTGAGCATCTGAGTCTTGATTTCTACTCGGGACAGGATCCCAAAGCCATGAGATCAAGCTGTGCATCGCGCTCTGTGCTGAGTGTGGAGCCTGCTTAAGATTCTCTCTGTCCCTCTGGTCCTCTCCCTCACTTGTGTTCTGAATGAATGAATGAATGAATGAATGAATGAATGAATACCATTGTAGTCACTGCAATAAATCTGAGAATCTCAAAACATGTTTTGCTTTTTTGACCTCTGCACAATCCTTTCTCAATCAATAGGATTGTAGAATTCCTAAGGCTACACACATAATTCTCCACCTCATACAGTGTCCAGTGCATTGCAGATGCTACATAGTGTGTGATGAATTGAGTGATTCTCCTAATGCTCAATAGTCTTGGGATTTTCTTTATAATGATTCTCTTTATGAATGTGTTAGAACTGTGCCATTCTAACATGATCTGTACCAAGAAGATTTCGTTTAAAAAATGTTCATCTGAAGAAAGTTGTTTATCTAAGCAATCTGTATTAGTCATTGGGATCTGCCATCATTTTCGTGGAATGGATTTTGTCAGCATCCCATATAAAATACAAGAGTCCGCCAGTTTTTCAACATCTGACTCATTTATTTTATTTTCTTAAACAACTCTTTTTTTAATGTTTTATTTACTTATTTTTGAGAGAGAGTACGCAAGCAGGGCAGAGAGGCAGAGAGACAGAGAGAATCTAAAGCAGGCTGTCAGGACAGAGCCCCACACAGGGCTTGTACCCGTAAACCCTGAGATCATGACCTGAGCCACAGATGGATGCTCAACCAACTGAGCCACCCAGGCACCCCTGAGTCATTTTTTAAAAATGTTTACAGGAAACAAATATAAGAAGTGGATTTTCTCCCTAAATATGCCTGTAAGATTGGAATCTTAAAAATAAACATCAGTTTAAAGTTTTTTCCAGCTAATTCTCAGAATGAAATATAAGTGTTCCCTGACTCTACAATTATACTTGAAAGAGAGAAAAACAATCTTAAAGTCTCTTATTTAAAGAAACCTCATTTTAGGGGCGCCTGGGTGGCTCAGTCGGTTAAACGTCCGACTTCAGCTCAGGTCACGATCTCGCGGTCCGCGAGTTCGAGCTCCGCATCGGGCTCTGGACTGATGGTTCAGAGCCTGGAGCCTGCTTCCGATTCTGTGTCTCCCTCTCTCTCTGCCCCTCCCCCGTTCATGCTGTGTCTCTCTCTGTTTCAAAAATAAATCAACGTTAAAAAAAATTTTTTTTTTTTTAAAAAAGAAACCTCATTTTAACGTAGCACAGAGAACGCTTCTTGTACTGCCACAATGCTAAATCGATGACCTTGGGCAAGTCCTTTTCTTTAAAATGCCTCATTTTCCTAGAAAATAAGATGATCTCAGTGGTTGATTCCAGTACGATGAAACCACGCTTCATGCAGAAGGGGAATAAACCTAATGGACCCAGTGAAACAGTATTTATTTCAGGAACTAAAAGCAGCTGAGCGTGAAGACAATGTTCTTACGTTCACATTTTATGTCTGGACGCACAGGGACCTGTGAATTCCAGAAATCTGGAAGCTAATGAAACAATACCTGTGTAGGATTGCTGATTCTTCCGTTTAATTAGTACATGAAAATACTCATTTGAGGAAGAGTCAACCTACTTTGTTTAATAGGTCATTCTTTCCACACAGGTGGTTGTTTTTGTTTTGTTTTTTGTATTTTCATTTTTAGCAACGGAGTTTATAGAGAGAGAGCATATTGGCAAGTAGCATCCGTTGGTTTAGTGCCTATATAATAAGGAATGTTACAATGAAGAAGATGTCAAGACTCTTTATTTCCATAACTTGCCCTAGAGTCAAATCATCCATCGATTTTTTAAATAAAACTATCCTTTATAAAACTAAATCTTAAATTCCCATCTCAAATATGGAAGTCTCTGTGTAGAAGATGCATAAATTTCTTACAAGACTAATTTATCCATGCGTCAGGTTGCAATGTTCTCTATAACTGAGTGCATGCTTACCTACGACACAATTGCTGATGGTGACCTCATCCATTCTGGAAGATCAGCCTCATGCCTTTTAATGATACATCCATAAAGCTCTGGATTCATATACTAAGGCACATAGAAAGATAATGTATGGCGTTACTCCAAGGACAGGGCACAGTCCTTGAGAGGTATTACAACTGATTGACAAGAACTAAATAAGCAAAAACTGATAACTATAGTTAGCAAGATCATCACTCCTAGTATTTCAAATAAGCTTATTTATATATTTTCTCCATGAGAAATTTAGAAAAGTTTCTTCTAGTTGCAAGTCTGTTGACGTTTGAATTCAAATATCATTCTACATGTGTACATTGCTGTTATTCAGTAGGGATGTTAATGACCTGTTTTACATTTTTCAAAAAAAAGGTTCCTGCTGTATATTCCAAACTTCCTACTCATTCATTATTGCCAGCTCCCGAATCCAACATGTAGTACCATCTTCCTGCACAAATTAAGGCTTCATCAGTGCATGGGGTTTTAGGAGTGTGTCTGTGTGCGCGCATGGTTTAACCTTGGCGCACGTCCTGAATTTATAAACAGTTCTATGTTTAATCTTCCGTTGTTTCGAGTGGGTGATTTCTCTCAAGCCATTGAAGCACCGTTTCGTTTTTATCCTGAAATAAGGCAGGTAGACAGACTGAGCTACCTCCCCCTAATTTTCTCTCTGAACTCTTGAAAGATGCTCACCCAACCTCCTCCCAACCAGAGTCACGTCCTGTCCATTATGCAACCCCTATTATTGTTTTAAGTGAAGAGTGAGTGGGGCGCCCGGGTGGCTTAGTCGGTTGAGCATCCGACTTCGGCTCAGGTCGTGATCTCACGGTTCGTGAGTTCGAGTCCTGCATGGGGCTCTGTGCTGATGGCTCGGAGCCTGGAGCCTGCTTGGGATTCTGTGTCTCCCTCCCTCTCTGCCCCTCCCCTGTGTAGGCTCTGTCTCTCTCTAAGAAATAAATAAAAACATTAAGTGAAGAGTGAGCATTCCAAATGAACTTATTAGCAAATGCACTTTAAGCAAAAGTACGTGGTATTCTGTTGGACAGCGGTGTGGCTAAACAAATAACCTATAATTCCAAATGCTCGGCCTTCACTCTTGTGCTATTCTCCTTCTCTTGTTTGCAGTATTTTATTTATTTGTTTGTATATACCCTCGCTGCTTTAATATAACGCACTAGGACAGTGGTTTCTCAGACTTTAGGTAAGAATGTTACAGAAAGTTAGTTGAAACACAGGTTCCTGCAAAATCACCTGAATCAAAAGGTCTGGGGTGGGGTCCATACATTTTAATTCCTAGTACATTTCTAGGTTTATTCGTTGACCAAACTGAAAACCCTCCTTGGATTAGCATGGCACTCTAATAGAATGAGGGTGGGTCACACATAACCTACTGAAAGTTGCATTCCTAGAGAATATTACTGTGGCAAATGTAAATATTATTCTTTTATTCAGCTACGTGAATAGGGAGAGCTTGTTAAATATATGGACACAGAGTAGAAGTCAGCTTTAGTTGGCCAACTTGTTGTTTTTACTCCCATTGTTATTTCCGTTATGTTTGGCTTATGATAGAGTGGAAGCCCTTACAATAAATTTAGGGACATGTTATTTTGTCAGGACGTGTAGAAGGGGCAGTCAAGTACAAAAAAGACAATATGCTAAAAGAATACTGTGTCTTGATTCCATCACATCTTTTCTAAATAAGACTTTCAAGTTATTCAAACAAGAACAAGATGGAAACTTTATGACTTTGTTATTCCAGTTGTGATTCTGTAGGGCAAAGAAAGTCATTTCCGCACCTCCTTAGGCATTCTTTTTCAAAAGTCATTTTCTTAACCTTTTTGGGAAGCTAAGAATTTTGATATGACATATATATAGACTTGGGGCATGACATTAAAAAAAAAAGAGGATATTCACCCATTTGGAAGGTTTCAAAGGCTATAAAATACAGGATGTATTTCCATATTGTATTTTTGATAACCTAGAGTATCTGATTTTTTTTCATTAATATTAACGTTTCTCCGCTACCAATATTTGGAGACACAGTTACTGAAATCTACTCTTCAGGGACTTAAATAAGGAAAAATAATTGAACAGGAGCACCTGGGTGGCTCAGTCGGTGAAGCGAGCGACACTTGATTTCAGCTTAGGCCATGATCTCACGGTTCGTGGGTTCAAGCCCTGCATCAGGGTCTGTGCTGACAGCTCAGAGCCTGGAGCCTGCTTCGGATTCTGTGTCTCCCCGTCTCTCTGCCCCTCCCCTGCTCGCACTCTCTCTTTCTCTCTCTCTCTCTCTCAAAAATAAATAAACATTTTAAAAAAGGAATATATAAATAAACTTTGAAGCAGTAATTGAGCATTCCTATAGTCCAACATCATACATGTCAAATAAATAAACACCAGAAGTCACAATGTCCCAATTTGTGTGGTTTGGCACTTGGCCACGTCCATGCTTCCTGGATGTTCGGCTGTAGGAAGAAATTGACCCCCCAGTTCCAGGTATCTCCTGGATCGGCACACACACGACACAGACACAGGCACGCATGTAGCACCTTTTGGCTCATCTACTGGTAACTGCCTGTGCTGAATTTATTTTCAATCAAAGGAAAGTTTTGGTCAACTCTATGTTTGAAGTAAATTCCCTAAGCAGACACTGTGGGAGCATGGGGTAGAGGAGAATGCACTCCTCACAGGTTTTGTGTACGTGGCGGGAGTATGTGGTGGTTCTCTGTTTCCTGTATGCATTTTCAGTATATTCAATTACTGAAAACATATGATTTTTCAGTATATTCAATTACTGATTTCTCTGTCAGCGGCACATCAATGTCTGTCAAACCTCGATAATCAAATGACACTGGAAATTAGAACTTGATCATATTACAAAGGACCATAGACAGAGGGGCTCAAACAATGGAAATGTATTTTCTCACAGTCCAGCAGGCTGGGAGTCTGAGATCCAGGCGTGGCCAAGGCTCGTTCCTCCTCAGGCCTCTCTCCTTGGCATGTGGACACCATTTTCTCCCCGTGTCCTCACGTGGTCATCCCTCTGTGCATGTTTATGTCCTTCTGTCCTGTTCTCTTTTTAAATAATTTTAAACTTTAATTCCAGCGTAGTTAACGTACAGTGTTATATTAGTTTCAAGTGTACAAGGTAGTGATTCTCATCTCCTCTTATAAGGATAACAGTCCTGTTGGCTTAGTGACCTTGTTGTAAGTTAATCACTTACATTGAAAAGACCCCCATCTGTAAAGACCCCCATCTCCAAATAGAGTCCTGTTCTGAGGTCCTGGCAGTGAGGGCTTCCACACAGAATTTGTGTGGACCCAGTTCAGCCATTAATATTGTAAAATCTCAACACTTATGGAGTTAACAATGCAGGGAAAATTGACCAAGGATCAAATCTTCAGTCCTCCATGTAATTAGAAGAAAAAGCTAAGGAACCACTTGCTACATAGTGTTCAACATAAGAAGAGGAAAAGAGGAGGGGGGAGGACCTGCTAAGGGTGCAGGCAGAGAATAAGCTTGTCCATGAGTGACCACCTCTACTAGGGATCGTCCCCAGGAGTGAATTCTCCATGGCTAAGCCTCTCCATGGCTGAGCCTCTCCATGGCTGAGCCTCTCCAGGAGTGAATGTCTCCAAGGGCAAGCCTCTCCATGGGCGAGCTTCTCCATGGGTGAACATCTCCATGGGTGAACATCTCCACGGATGAATGTCTCCATGAGTAAGCATCTCTACAAGGCAGCTCGTCCACTAGGGAGCATCTCCATCAGTGAATGTCTCCATGGGCGAGCCTCTCCATGCCCATTGTTAATTCATAATAAGTATTTGGTATTGCACATATCTCTTTAAGGCCGAATGTACTG